>NW_022589713.1:9575028-9588470 GCF_004348235.1 Phoca vitulina | reverse complement strand
AGAAAGAAAGAAAGAAAGAAAGAAAGAAAGAAAGAAAGAAAAAGAAAAGAAAAAAGCGAGAGAAAGAAAAAAGGAAAGAAAGAGAAAATCTTCCTTCTTAGGCTTGTTTTTAAGAATAAAGGAAGCTAATTCTTAATCTCAGGAAACAAACTGAGGGTTGCTGGAGTGGTGGGGAGTGGGAGGGATGGGGTGGCTGGGTGATAGACATTGGGAAGGGTATGTGCTATGGTGAGCTCTGTGAATTGTGTAAGACTGTTGAATCACAGACCTGTACCTCTGAAACAAATAATACATTATATGTTAAAAAAAAAAGAAGATAGTAGGAAGGGAAAAATGAAGGGGGGGAATCGGAGGGGGAGACAAACCATGAGAGACTATGGACTCTGAAAAACAAACTGAGGGTTCTAGAGGCGAGGGGGGTGGGGGGATGGGTTAGCGCGGTGATGGGTATTAAAGAGGGCACGTACTGCATGGAGCACTGGGTGTTATATGCAAACAATGAACCATGGAACACTACATCAAAAACTAATGATGTATGTATGGTGATGAACATAACATAATAAAATTTAAGAAAAGAATAAAGGAAGCTGTCAAGGAACACAAGGTATCTACTATGAAAGCAAGCAGTGGATAAATGTAGGGTGGCCACCATGAGCCAACCTTGTGTTTACAGCAGACTGAAAGTTCCCACCTGACTCAGGGCCAATGTATTCAGCTGTTTAAGATGATTTTTTTACTCATACTTTGAAAGAACAACATCCTGGTATTTTTAGCCTTTTATGTCAAGAGAAAGAACTTACCAATGATAAACCTTTTTAAAAAAATCTTTTGTGTTTTTCTGAGCCATGGCTAAGTCAACATTTGCTTGCATTCAAAAAAATAATAGTAAAGATTCAAAAAACCATATTTATTAAACACATACTGTTTGAAAGGTATGCCCAATGCTTTTGGGTTATCTCATTTAATTCCCATAACAATCACATGCAATAAGAATCACTGTTCCCATTCCTTACAGATAAGGGAACTGAGGCTTATGTTCAGAGAAATGCGGTGACTTACCCAGAGCCATACGGATTTGTAAGTGGCAAGGGAAGATTCCGTTATAAGTATTTTGACTCCAAACCCCATCTCTTTTCCCCCAAGAAGAAATGGTGCTATGGGATTCATATAAGGCACAGAGCCTGTGTAAAAGCTGTGGTTAGACCCAGAAACAGGGAGAGGTGGATCTCCTGATTTTTTTTTTTTAATCAGTATATCCTACGTGCCGAAAACCCTACTGGGAGAAGAAATAGAATGAAATGTAGCTGCTTTCTGGGATTCGTAAGTTTGCTGTTCCTGATAGATCACATCTCTTTCCTTTGGCTCCTCATCAAAACAGCATCCTTTTGGCTTCAAAGAGAAAAGAACCCTACTCTTTCCCACTCATTTATCATCAATTATAGGTGCCAACTAATCACAAGAGTTCCATTTTCCCTCTTTCCTGAGAATCTGGTTTCTCTAGGAAAGCCTATCAGTGGCAACAGTGCCGACAGAGAATGATATTTCTTGCACACCATTATGGCCCGAGTCACCCTCGCATCCAGCGCACATTCAGATCTGACATCACTGCCCAGGCGGTTGTGAGATATCTGTAAATTTTTAAGAACAGTTTCCCATGGATGATGCTGCAGACATCTGTAAGGAGGGAAAAGTTCACGTGATGACAATCTCTACTCTACCTCGGCTGGCTCACTGTTGCCTTTAAGTTCTAACCACTTTGTTTCCCATACATCCTCCAAAGTCCAAATACCATCTTCTCTCGGGGGTGCCCCTGATCACTCCCCCAGTCTCCCACCACCAAGCTGGGTCAATGATAAATACGGAACACTCCATATGACCCTGTTATGGCATAATATTCAACACTGGAGATAATTCTGTCTTTAAAGCTCTAGGCCCCTCCCCCCGCTCCCCGGTAGACTCAAATGCCTAAAAGGAGGAGAAGGAATATGAACTTTTTCACTTTGCATCCTTAATCCCAGCACATAGTAGGTGTTCAGTGAATATATGATAAATGGATGACTGCCCATTAAATGCACTATTTGCATTTATACTTCCCTGTGCTTGCTCCCATTGTTTCTATCATCTTAAAATTCCTCTCCCCTTTCTGCTCCCCTCAAATATGAGAAAATTTGTTTCCTTACCTGGCAGGAAGTCTTGGTCATTACTTATATAAATATTTATGTAAAATGTTCTTCTAATTAGTATATTCAATGTGATGTCCAGAGTTTCTCAAGTGATATACTCATTTAAATAATAAATACCTGGGACGCCTGGGAGGCTCAGTCGGTTAAGTGGCTGCCTTTGACTCAGGTCATGATCCCAGGGTTCTGGGATCAAGTCATGCATCGGGCTCCTTGCTCAGCGCAAAGCCTACTTTTCCCTCTGCCTGCAGCTCCCCCTGCTTGTGTGCTCTTTCTCTCTCCCTGCCCCTGACAAATAAATAAATAAAATCTTTAAAAATAAATAAATAAATAATACCTTACTAAACTTTCCAGTGATGTTCCCCCAGTTACTCAGAGCAGCCTTTTAATATTAAACATTAGTCAATATGAATCAGTACGAACTGAAGAAGAAACTGACCTCAGATTGTGAAGGACTTGGAGTCCAAAATATGTTTGTAAACTGGTCCTTTCAAATGCAAATTTTCCCATAGAAATGCTTTAAGAAATGATGGTTACAGTTCCAGCCTATTGAATAAAATTCTAGTCACTCCAGACACAGTATTTAATGGAACCAGCCTGAGACGTGTACTCTTAGAGTTAGGGTCAAGAGAGAAAAGAAGAAAGAGAGGAGAATTTCCTCCCTACTTTCAAGCACCCGAGCTCATGGCCCCCAAGGGATTGTAAAGCATTAAGTTTCTTCCTTCCTGTTAGTGCCCTTGTGCCCAAGCTGAAGCAAATATTTACCTCTACCCTAGTTTTCAGTTATGGAGTTCACCCAGGCTGCTTTTTAATCTTTGAGATTCTTTAACCTTGACATTTCCACTTTTTCCTAGGCAAAATCCAACTGATCTCAACCAAATGTTAGAAGAACAAATAAGTAAATTAATACACATTAAGGCGTAAATGACTGCTAGCCCATAAACCTTTTATGAAGCATTTAATTTTTAATAGAGAATAGTTGTTTACCTAAAGGAATTTATATTTCTAAACTGGCATAATTTCAGTAACTATAATAAAATAAACTGAAAAATCAGCAAAATATAGGGAAATCCTTCTGTGTGAGGAAGAAATAGGTCATATCTCCCTGAGAGCCTAGCCCTAGTTTCCATTATATTTATTCCTCCTTTTCATCTTCTTCTGTTTTAGAAACCACATATTTCTAAAAGTACCAAGGATTTTTTTGTCTGTTTGTTTGGTTTGGTTTTGCTTTTGGTTTGGATTTTTTATCCAAAGTGAGACCCAGGTTAACATTGAGTATTTTCTATAAGATCCTTTCAGGAACAAAATGTAAATTATTTCATTAGCCCCACGGAAACTAGTCTCAATATGTTATACTCACAGCTTTTAAGTTATATGCATTTACTCATCCTTTTGTCCTCTGGCTGCATCATTCATCAAACATTTATCATCTGTCCCCTGGAATAGGCTGGGGCCTCCATCAGTAAACAAGATTATTCGCAACAGGCCCTACCCTCAAGAAGCTGACATACCAGTGGAGAAGACAGGTCAACAGACCATTACAATACAGTGTCAATCCTTGCATCCAAAGTGCCAAAGTGGCTTAACAAATGGAACAGCCAATTGCCCAGACAAGTCAGAAAGGCTCCACAGAGGATGTGACATCTGCTTGTCTGTGGCTACTAATGCTCCCATGAACGAAAAGAGAAGAAAAACATTTCAATTATATAAGGCTGAGTACACAAGGAGGAGATGATGGGGACAGGAAGCCAAAACCTTGGACAAGGAGAGTAACTACCTCTTGGGAGAGGCAAAGAGGCCACTTAAGAAGCTTTTCCTTCCTAGTGTTCGCTCTTAAAATCTAGCTACCTGAGTCTCATCCCTCTTACAGCACCACTTTATACCAAGATGAACGCTACCTTAGGTGTATGTGCTCATCCAGCTCTCCTGGATGCCAAGCACAGCTCTCCTGGGCAGACTAGTAGTGTCTTATTCTTGTCTAGGATACTTTGCTGAGAGGAATGAGAGGAATGCACAGCCATGCTCTTCTAGAGACCTGCTCCTGGTGTAGCAAGAAGATCTTTACCCAACACCCCTTTCCCGCCCAGTCAGCCTCGCCTGTGCCCGATGCTGAGCTTTCACCTCAGAGCGTGCTGTGCCACATCCTGTGATGTTACCCTCACGGCATCCTCAGCCTCCCTCCCAAGGGTTTTCTGACAGACTCTGCTAGGGCAGAATATGTTGATTTTCTAAATCACATAAATGAATAGCCTGATTACTTGTTATGTAAGATATTGAAGCAAATATTTGCAGAAGTCTTTATGGAGCTCATTCCTGAGCACCTGATTCTTCCGAAAATCCTAGAGAACTGCTGCTATCTTAAGCCCCCACAAAAAGACATGTTTTATTGATAATCCTGACCTATTCTGCTCATTTGACATTCTTGTTATACAAATGGTTAACCTCAGAGTTCACTCCAGAAATCGCTGGCACGCACACGAGTTAGGAGATTCAGTCTCTTGTGCTAGACTGAGTTTGAAATTAAAGAATAAAGTGGGTCTTGCCTGTAGTGGCCTGGGAAACCATGGCAAGAATCTGTTCCACAAAGTTTTGAGCGCTCCCCCTTATCCCTTCCTAAATCAGTTCCCACAATGACCAATTTCCTCAGTAACCTAGAGGAAGCTATTCTGATGACTTCAGGGAGGATGCTAATAATGTTTATATTTAAGTAAAGATTGTGAAATGAAAGAAATGGTTTGAAGAATAAGATACAGATGTGTCACACTTCTGAGGTTAAGACAAATTAATTAGCCTTGCCTACCTCTGGAAAAACTCAAGTGTTCCTGAATAACTAATTTAATTCAGTGTTATTTTCTGAATAACACTGAATTAAATCAATTTGGAAGCTAGGATTTACTAGCTTTACTAATTGATTCCAAAATCAATTTGCTTTTTTAATCAATTTGGAAGCTAGGATTTACTTCTAGAAAAAATGCGAAGGACCTAGATAAGTTTATTCACATAGGATCCCTACTTTCATTTGTCTGGAGGATATTTATCACTTCCTAGAAAAGCAGTATGTTCTAAAAATTAATTCAAATGTGTAAACTTAGACTTTCTCAGTTCAGGTTTTCTCCAGAAAGTATCTATTTTTCCCTAAGACTAAAGTTGAGTTACTGTATTTATGATTGAAAATAATACTATATGTTTATAACCGGAAGTTAATTTTTTTTTACCTTTTCATTTTTATTTTCTCCAGGTGCATCTGGCATAGTGTCTGAGACTAATTAATTAACCCAAGAGTTCAAGATGATCCTCAACTCTTCCATTGAAGATGGTATTAAAAGAATCCAAGATGACTGTCCCAAAGCTGGAAGGCACAATTACATATTTGTCATGATCCCTACTTTATACAGTATCATCTTTGTGGTGGGAATATTTGGAAACAGCTTGGTAGTGATTGTCATTTACTTTTACATGAAACTGAAGACGGTGGCCAGTGTTTTTCTTTTGAATTTAGCACTGGCTGACTTATGCTTTTTACTGACATTGCCACTGTGGGCTGTCTATACTGCTATGGAATACCGCTGGCCCTTTGGCAATTACCTATGTAAGATTGCTTCAGCCAGTGTCAGTTTCAACCTCTATGCCAGTGTGTTTCTACTTACATGTCTAAGCATCGATCGTTACCTGGCTATTGTTCATCCGATGAAGTCCCGCCTCCGGCGCACAATGCTTATGGCCAAAGTCACCTGCATCATTATTTGGCTGCTGGCTGGCTTGGCCAGTTTGCCAACCATAATCCACCGAAATGTATTTTTCATCGAGAACACCAATATCACGGTCTGTGCTTTCCATTATGAATCCCAAAATTCAACCCTCCCCATTGGACTCGGCCTAACCAAGAATATACTGGGTTTCTTGTTTCCTTTTCTGATCATTCTTACAAGTTATACTCTTATTTGGAAGACCTTAAAGAGGGCTTATGAGATTCAGAAGAACAAGCCAAGAAATGATGATATTTTCAAGATAATTATGGCAATTGTGCTTTTCTTTTTCTTTTCCTGGGTCCCCCACCAAATATTCACTTTTCTGGATGTATTGATCCAACTGGGCATCATACATGACTGTAAAATTGCAGATATTGTTGACACCGCCATGCCCATCACCATTTGCATAGCTTATTTTAACAATTGCCTGAATCCTCTCTTTTATGGCTTTCTGGGGAAGAAATTTAAAAAATATTTTCTCCAGCTTCTGAAATACATCCCCCCAAAGGCTAAATCCCACTCAAGCCTATCAACAAAAATGAGCACACTTTCCTACCGCCCCTCAGATCATGGAAACGCATCCACCAAGAAGTCTGCCTCATGTGTTGAAGTTGAGTGACACACTCGAAACCTGTCGCTGAAGTAATCTTGTGAAAGAAGGAGCAAGAAAAACATTCCTCTACAGCACTTCACTACCAAATGAGCATTAGCTACTTTTCAGAATTTAAGAAGAAAAAGGTTATGTGGTCTCAACGAAACTTTCCAAAGCTCTGAACAAAAGCTTTTCTTTCCCTGTGCAACAAAACAAAGCAAAGCCATATTTCGCCCCATTTTGCACTAGATAGATGATGGCCACTCAAAGAATGATGTCAGAAACTGGATGAATGTGTTGATTGGGAAAATTTTACTGACAGAAACAACATCTCCCCAGTCTGCTCTTGTTCTGCTATTTTTGATTTCCACATAAAGGTATTTGGAATATGTTAAACCCTGAGAGGAGCAACAGGGGATCAGAGCTCAAGATTGCTCTGCCCAATTTCCAAAGGGCAGGAAAGCTTTTGTTCCTATTTAGCTATTAGCAACTCTGGCCCACTTGTACACGCTACTGCACATTTTGTACATAGACTTGCTAAGCAGTAATCATCGAGTTTCAGAAACTTCTGTGAAAGTCAACTAATGTCTTATAGATTCACACTGCCAAAATATGCCAGCTAATTGGCTTATTTGTACACAGATACTACCAAAGTCATATATAAAAGCTAAACTACTTGTAAAGGTATTACCCTGGTCCCAGGTAGTAGTGTCTTCCTAGTCATATCAGTTTTGTTTCATATCTGAGAAGTATATATATTTTGTGGTAAAAAGATTATATATCGTAAAGTATGCCTTACAGTTATAAAAAGTGTATGTTCTATCTGTATATGTATATGTATATCTCTAAACTGTTGTTACTTGATTAAAATCTGGCAAACCTTAAAATAATTTTATCATAATGTATTTAATCTTCATTACTTAAAATGGATGCTGATTTATTTTTAAAACAAGACAAATGTAACTATGAACACATTTCCATTTAAATTTTAATAAAACAGTTTAATACTATTGCTTATAGATTTTATATCCTGCCATTGAAAAGATAAATAATACATTTTATTCCACTGCACAGCACGTAATAAATACATCCTTTTGAGTTTTTCGAAGTTTTTTATGCAACAAAGAAAAAAAAACAATTTCTTATAACACTAAAATAAGACATTATTTTACACATCATTTTTTAATAATAGGACTTTTCTAATTACATACATGATCATTGTAGGAAATGAAGATATAGGAAAGCATAAAAATAAGTTATATTTAGTTCTCCTGCTTAAAAAATTACCATTTTTAACATTTGGGTGCATTTTCTTCTACCTTTTTTGGATTCATTATACACACATACATATATAAATCATGATATTTGAGTCAGAATGTATATAGTACTTTGTATACAGATTTTTCATTTAATGTAATAGCATGGTAGCTTGCCACATCATTAAATATTTTTTCTAAAACATTTTAATAATTGAATAACATTACAAGATACAGACACATTCTGATATAGTTAACTAGTCCTGAAACTGGAAGATTTAGCTTTTCTGATTTTTTGCTATCATAAATTGCACTGTGATAAATGTCCAAGTACTAAATCTGATAAATTACTCAATATAGTTCTAGAAGTGGTACAACCAAGTATACAGATATGAACATTTTTAATTCTCTTAATACATATTGCCAAATATTTTCCAGAAAACTTATAACAATTTATAATACTACCAACTATGTATGAACATATCTCACCACAGTCCCAGCAGCATGGGATATTTACTAGATTTAAACAAAAAGGAAAATTTACTGTACTACAGGTACTACATGCAAGAACAGGGATGCACCTGCCCTAAAGGGAGTACTGTAGCATTTCTGCTCCGCTTAGGCAGTTGCCTCATTTTTCTCCCTAGAGGCCTCCCTGGCTAGGGAGTCCACACGGAGCAGGCTGATGTGACCATCTGACTCAATAAACAGTGGTCAAAAGATGGGGGTGATGTATGAGATAGTCGATGGAAGCTGTAGGCAAAGGAGCGGGCATTCAGAGAGGTCTTTCTTAGTGGGCGGGCCAGAATCTCCACAAAGCAGCCTATTACATTCACACTCCCAAGGATAGAGAATTTATTTGAGAATAAATGTGGTTACAAATGTCTCATATTATCTTCCTTTTATATTGTTTTTAATTTCACTAATATAATGCCAGCCACTAACTCCAAAGTTCTGTTACTATTTTCCCCAAGTATCACCTCTAAAAAATAAATTCTATCTTATCCCAAATTAGAGTGCAAACTTATCCTATTTGAATTCCCTCCAAGTCAAATGTATAACTTGTTCATTTTTTTATTCAATAGCCATCTTAATCTAAGTGATTACAAGTACTTCAAATTTGCCAAACCATTTGGTAAGTTACAGTTGATAAGATTTCTGGCAGATAATTGTATTTGGATACCCTCTATCTCATGTATTTATTAGCTGGCATGAATAACATGTTCCAAGCCTCGTTTTCATTTAAATTTAATCAAATTATATTGTGATTTTTTTCCCGGTTCCATTTGATGAAATGGACATTGGTAACTTCAATGATTAATATTGCTTTTTTCAGTAAGACCAACTTAATACTGAAGTGGAGACTCTACTTACCAAAATACTAGGATGAGATGCCATAATTTACTCCTCATTGACACATTCAGAAGTTAGGTGAACTCCATATTTTTTTGGAATGTTTTTAAAATGTATGCAGAAAGGAATATACACCATAAGGTTATAGGTGCCAAATCATCCCAATATGCATTCCAACAGTAAACATTTCAATCAGCTGCTGTGGGCAGTATGAAAGAGAGCCAAGTAAGAAGTAGCTTGATTGGCAAGCCATGGAAAGGCTCACAGAGATCTGATACCACAGATTCTCAGTTTTATAACTCTGTACACTGGGCCTTTTTTTTTTTTTCCCAAGAGAACATGCCAATCTGGGGAACCACAGAAGAGAAAACAGATTCAGACAAATCATAAAAGTGAAGTGAGTGAAGAAAATGACTCCCAGGGAATCTTGGATACTGGTATGAAAGATGATTTCCCCAAGGATAAAGAAGAAAGTAAATCAGGAACAGATGAGACAGGAGTGAACAGAAGCCTAGAGGCAGTCACGCACTGCCTCAATGCTCAGGGTGCAACCTTCACAAAAGAGCTGCATATGGATGTTTTGGTCTCCAGAGCCATGTTGTATCCACTGGACCAAAATTAACCACAGGAAGATGGAACCTAAATATTAAGGAGGGAAGCAAGTTATAAACAGTAGACAATGGTATGGGATAAGATTCAACTTTATGATTTTAAATATTTCAGGCTGCATGTTGGGAGAGAAAAGGTAGAACTTTTTGGTTCTAGAACCACATTGAAGCTTTGATGAGACTGAAAAATAAATGTAACAGGAATAAGAAAATGGAAGAGGTGGAATATCAGAGCTAATGGTCAGAGAGTCAGATTTTTCAAATTTAAAAATTTGAATCAGTTAAAATATGACATCTGTAACTACATCCACTATCGTCTGATATATTTGTGTAGTGAACACCTGTGGAACTATCTATGCAGTGCCCCTTCACCCCTTATCATAGGAATTTCCCCACCTCACCCAAGGACAGGACCACCTCAGAATGAACCATTTTCCTACCTAATCCTATCCCCAGGCCACAGTTAATTGGTCCAGGCTTGAAGTGAACCAATCACAGATTTTTTTTTTCCTAAAGATCTTTCAAACAGATACTGATGAACAGTTGGCCCTTTCCCAATGCTGGAAGTTGTGAAATGTAAGCTTGGAATCTATTAGCAGCCATGTCCCCAGTGAGAGTGAAGTTAACAGAAAAGGCAAAAAGCCCTGAGATGCTTGAGTCCTTGATTCTACCTGGGCCTGATGCCTATGTCATACTCCAGAACCAACATCCATGTCTCTAATCAAGGAACAGAATATAATGACCTATAGCTTGAGAGCTACATGTGTTCGTTCCCACTTGAGCAATAAGAATTTCCTCTCTGATGGCCAATAGACACATAAAAAGATACTCAACATCAGTAATCGTTAGGGAAATGCAAATCAAAACCACAATGACATATCACCTTATGCCATCAGAATGGCTAGAATCAAAGACAAGAATTAACAAGTGTTAACAAGGATGTGGAAAAAAAGGAACCCTCATGCACTATTGGTGAAGGGCATGTAAATTGGTGCAGCCACTGATAAAAACAGTAGGGAGATTCCTCAAAAAATTAAAAATAGAAATATCATATGATCCAGTAATTCAACCGGACATTTACACAAAGAAAACAAAAACACTAATTCAAAAAGATATATGCACCCCTATGTTTATTGCAGCATTATTTACAATAGCCAAGATACGGCAGCAACTCAAGTGTCTATTGATAAATGAATGGATAAATAAGATGTGATATATATATATATGTATACACATACATACACACATATATATACATATACATACATAATGGAATATTACTCAGCAGTAAAAAAAAGAATGAATGTTGCCATTTGCAACAACATGGGTGAATCTAGAGGGTATTATGCTACGGGAAATAAGTCAAACAGAGAAAGACAAATACTATATAATTTCACTTATATGTGGAATCTAAAAAACAGTAGATAAAAGGAAATAAACAAATGGAAAAAATAAACAAAAGGAAACAAATAAACAAAAAGGAAAAACAGACCCATAAATACAGAGAACAAACTATGGTTGCCAGAGGGGAAGTAGGTGAGGGGATGGCCAAAATGGGTGAAAGGGAGCAGGAGATACAGGTTTCCAGCTATGGAATGAATAAGTCATGGGAATAAAAGGTACAGCATAGGGAATATAGTCAATAGTATTGTAATAGTGTATGGTAACAGATGGTAACTACACTTGTGGTGAGGCATAGCATAACATATAGACTTGTTGAATCACTATGTTGTACACTTGAAACCAATGCCACGTTGTGTGTCAACTATGCTTCAGTTAATAAATAAATAAAATTAAATTTTTTTAATTTTTTAAAAAAAGATTTTCCTTTTAATAGTGGCCAGCACATCACTCACTGGCCATCTAGCAGGAATGATACGAGTCTAGGTCCCAAAATGTCTTGGTCCCTAACTTAATAAAGGGTTATATGGACTGTCCCTCTCTCATATGTCTCCTTATGAGAGGGTGAGGACTAGGATATCCAGTGTAGTATGTGCATTAGAGGGGAAGAGGTGTGGAGATACGGAAGGATTTATAGTTCGATGGGACTAAGGGAACTTACTGACAGTACCTACTGTTATAAATTATTGTAAATGGAGTTCTCCCCCTAAGGTAGCACATTTATAAAACACTCTGTGTTGCCCACAAAATTATGATAAATATGATCTAAACCATGAAATGGTGAGTATAGAGAGGAAATGAACACTCTGTAACACCTGAGAGCTCCAATACATGACCTGCATGCTGTCTGGATTCCCTTCTCTCTCTGTGACCTGGATATTCTCTAAATCTCTTTAACCCTGTGAATACCACATCCTACCCTGCCCAAATCCAATGGACAAGACCTTCGTTCAACAAGTTGACCTACCTTACTTGAGAAATGAGGTAAATAAGGTCCAAAAATATAAATTTTCACAGTCAGAAAGAACCAGAATTAGATTACCGTCTTTTTTTCAAAAGACAGTAAGATGAGAGAATTTAGCTTTAATAGTATTTAATTCTAAATCCACTAATAGACAAATAAGCTTTGTATAATAACCCTCTAAGAGTTTAAATACCTGAGATTTACCCTTCAAGCAGTATGATAGGAAAATAGTTATATATGTGCACAAGAGATGTAAATTTGATGATTAAATGTTAATTTCAAAACTATTTTTTTAAGATTTATTTATTTATTTTAGACAGAGAGAGAGAGAGAGAGAGAGAGAGAGAGAGCACGTGTGGGAGGGAGGGGCAGAGGAAGAGAGAGAGAGAGAGAATCTCAAGCAGACTCCCAGCTGAGCCCGGAGCCCGATGCAGGGCTCTATCTCACCACCCTGAGATCACGACCTAAGCTGAAATCAAGAGTCTGACACTTAACTGACTGCGCCACCCAGGCACCCTTAATTTTGAAACTATTAAAAGCCAGTTTGCTGGAAGACTACATCAAAAACTAATGATTTACTGTATGGTGACTAACATAACATAATAATAATAAAAAAAGGCCAGTTTGCTATTATAATTACTTTGCTTCAAGTATCAAAATGGTGATGAGCCACATATGCTCCTGAGTCCATTTCTTCATTCTTACCAGGTCTTAATGAGAATCCTTTAAAAAACTGAGCAAGATGAAAAATAGTAATCCTGGCTGACCCTCCCAGTGAGTTGGGATATATTTCACAGAACCTCTTTCCAAGCCTGATGAAGTTCTGCTATGCCATATCAGCACACAACAGTTGCTAAATGAGAATTCTCACAAAATAAGCTTCAATTCTGCTAAATAGCAGATAGAACACAGGCTGGGGTTAGCCAACAGAACGAAGCCCTCATGGAGTTCACCACAGAGAGGAGAACATCATATATGCAGACCTCTGAGCAGAGGTGCTATGAATCAGCCAGCGCTGTGATGGAAAAGCCCGCAGATCTGGATTTGCTTTGATCTGGCATTCTCCTCGCGGCTATTGTTATAGCCTAGTTTCTGAGTAGTACTGAATGGACACAAAGCAAAGTATATTAGCCAGAGAATATAAAGCTGTACTTCAGCTTCAATCATTGGAGATATGCACCAACAACAAAAAAGACAGAGAAGAGAGTCCCCAAACATATTATCTGATGCCTTTATAAATAAGTAAATGTGATTTTCATTCATTCACATAACAAGTGGATAGTAGGAAAGAAAAAGAAAGAAAGAAAGAAAGAAAGAAAGAAAGAAAGAAAGAAAGAAA